>NC_062260.1:14057500-14067500 GCF_916048215.2 Malus sylvestris
TTTACCCTTCTTGGTCACAGCAATGTAGTGGGAGCTGCCAACTTCACGTGTTTTAATTTTGTCAGAGCACTTTGAAAAAATGGTATGTGGTATCTGGAAAGCTGATGTTACGTGTGAAGATTACAGACAAGCTTTATCTAAGGAAATCTGGCTCTCGAAGTTCTGAGAGTTGTGCCTCTTCGGTTTTCGAACAAGCAATCCCGTCGAGGATCTGACTCTCGAGATTCGGAAAGCGGTGCTACTCCGGTTTTTTAGAAAGTAATTATGTTGGGAGTCTTTTCTCGAATGTGAGTAAAGGTTGGACGTTCTTGCCAACTTGTCTTGCCGCAAAACCCGGAGGTCGACACACATAGGGACTTTCCAGTTGTCAAGCAGTGGTGCTGTTCCTTTACCCTTATGGGTAATAGTAGGGTAGCTGGAACTTCGAAATTCTCGTGCCTAAACTTTGTCAGAGATCTTTGACAAAGTTATATGTGGTACCCGAGGAGTTGATGGTGCATATGGAGAGCGGTGATTGAACAGTAAGATTCACGTGCTTTCTACTTCACCAGAAATCTTCGACAGATTGCCCGTAATTTCCGCAAAGCTGAGTGTGCATGTGACAGGTGCTGACGAGGCTGAAAAAGCAGGTGCTTCTTCGATTTCTGAGATCGGCCCTCGTGGTCTCTGAGCAGCCCAGCTTTTGAGAAAGCAAACGCCTCTTCGATTTCTGAGATCGGCCCTCGTGGTCTCTGAGCAGCCCAGCTTTTGAGAAAGCAAACGCCTCTTCGATTTCTGAAGCTCCGTCGAGTGCAGATTTTTATAGAGGCTGGCATTAAGTTCCACAGCACACTTGAATCTCTACCAGTAGAAGCTCATTTCTTGCACTTCTAAGATCTTGATTTGTCTGACCTCTTCCTTCTTCAACACATTTGAAAATGTCTGGACCCTCCGACCGTCGTTTTGACTTGAACCTTGGAGAAGAGACAGCCACGCCTTCTCCAGACAACATATGGCGCCCATCCTTCATATCCCCTACTGGTCCTCTTACCGTTGGGGATTCTGTGATGAAGAATGATATGACCGCTGCAGTGGTGGCCAGGAACCTTCTCACTCCCAAAGATAACAGACTACTTTCCAAACGGTCTGATGAGTTGGCTGTTAAGGACTCTCTGGCTCTTAGTGTTCAGTGTGCAGGTTCTGTGTCTAATATGGCCCAACGCCTATTTGCTAGAACCCGCCAAGTTGAATCATTGGCTGCTGAAGTGATGAGTCTCAAACAAGAGATTAGAGGGCTCAAGCATGAGAATAAGCAGTTGCACCGGCTCGCCCATGACTATGCTACAAACATGAAGAGGAAGCTTGACCAGATGAAGGAATCTGATGGTAAGGTTTTACTTGATCATCAGCGGTTTGTGGGTTTGTTCCAAAGACATTTATTGCCTTCGTCCTCTAGGGTTGTACCTGGTAATGAAGCTTCAAATGATGAACCTCCAATGCCTCCTCCTTCTGGGGTTTTGTCAAGTACTGAGGCTCCGGATAACCACCCTCCGGTGCTTTCTCTTTCTGGGGCTCTACCGACTGCTGAGACTTCCCCTAAGCAACCTTTGTGAAGGCTCCCTTTTGTTTGTTTATTTTGACTCATGTATATGTACATATTTGTGGCTTATCGAAAATATTAATAAATAAGCTTTGCTTCATTTCAACATATTGTGTTAAATACACCAAAGCCTTCTTCATAAAGTTCTTTGAATTTTTGCTTTTGTTGAAACCTGTATTGTTGAAGCTTTGTGAGTGAAGCATGTAGTTTGAGGTAGTGTTCCCTTAATTTCCCGAGTGAGGAAAACTTCTCGGTTGGAGACTTGAAAAATCCAAGTCACTGAGTAGTCACGAACTTTTGAGTACCAAGGCGTAGTAGCATATGGTGGGAGTCCCCCAAGTCTCTAGTCGAGGGAGTTGACGAATGAGGTGTCTTGCTAATAGTCCATGTCGTAAGTACCAAAACTTCATTCTTTTGTTTTCTAAGTGGTAGCCCCGGACGTTTTCTTCATAGATTTTGTTGATGAAGGTTGCTAGGCCCGAATAAGTGGAATTGCAGAAGGTGTAACCGTTGGTGCATTAACATCATAATGGAAGCATCACAATGATGGAAGCATCACAATGATGAAAGCATCATAATGATGAAAACACCATAATGATGAAACATCATAATGATGTTTCTTTGGTGGAATTGTTTTTCATTTCCCCTAACAACCGGAATTGTTTTTCAACATAACACCATCATCTGTAGGTCGAATCACAAAGTTGTCTTCATGAAAGTTGTTCGTTAATTCCTTAACTACAACATATCCAAATTGGAGAGCCATCGGAGCAGTACAACTCCAGAAATCCAGGTATGATGAGTGACTGTTTATCATTTGTCTGTCAACCCGTCAGATTTGTTGTGAGCTTTGAAACTCTATTTTCTCTTCCTCAGATCAGCATGCTTTCTTCATTGAAGTTGTTCCTCAGCTTGTGAACTACAACATATCCAAATTTGAGATCCCTCGGAGCTGTATAACTCAAGAAACTCAGGTATGATGAATGACTGGTTATTATTTTTCTGTCAACCCGTCAGATTTGTTGTGAGCTTCGAAACTCCATTTTCTCTTGTTCAGATCGGTATGCTTTCTTCATTGAAGTTGTTCCTCAGCTTGTGAACTACAACATATCCAAATTTGAGATCCCTCGGAGCTGTATAACTCAAGAAACTCAGGTATGATGAATGACTGGTTATTATTTTTCTGTCAACCCGTCAGATTTGTTGTGAGCTTCGAAACTCCATTTTCTCTTGTTCAGATCGGTATGCTTTCTTCATTGAAGTTGTTCCTCAGCTTGTGAACTACAACATATCCAAATTTGAGATCCCTCGGAGCTGTATAACTCAAGAAATTCAGGTATGATGAATGACTGGTTATTATTTGTCTGTCAACCCGTCAGATTTGTTGTGAGCTTCGAAACTCCATTTTCTCTTGTTCAGATCGGTATGCTTTCTTCATTGAAGTTGTTCCTCATCGACTCTTTCATAACATATCAAAAATTCAGGATGAACTAACGGTTAAATATTTCCAGATCTTCGAAACATCACAACAGCTTCGAAATCTGCAAGAAGCCGACTATCATGTTTGGAGCTTCAACACTTTAATTTCCGTCGCTCAAACAGAAATGGTTCCTTCTTGAAAGTTGTTCATATGCTCAAGAACTATAGGGTGTCCAAAATTCAGCTCCATTGGAGAAGAGCAGAGGTTGCAGAAATTTGATAGATGAAAGGAGGCGGAAGAGGGAGAGAGAGAAAAAGTCTCTTGGGTTGGATTTCTATTTTGGGGCAGATTCCAATTTTTGTAGCACCTTCATTATTGATGAATTGCTTGTACTTTTGTCCATTATGAAATTTGGGACTTTGGCTTGTTGTTGGATCTATTATAATATGTTTGGGAACATATATAAGTGAATAAATAAGAAGGAAAATTTTGGGCCCTTATGGGTGTAAAACAAAAAATGTTTATGTTTACCCAAGTGTTTGTGTACAAGTTCAAGGGCATCTTGGGTTTTGTGAACAAAATTTGTTTATTTGGAGCAAGGTTTTGTGTTGAAGCTTTGTAGGTGAAGCTTTAGTGTTGAAGCTTTGTGAGTGAAGCTTTGGAGGTGAAGCTTTTCGGGTGAAGCTTGTTGGGTGAAGCTTTTTAGGTGAAGCTTTGTGGGTGAAGCTTTTTAGGTGAAGCTTTTCGGGTGAAGCTTTTTGGGTGAAGCTTTTTAGGTGAAGCTTTTCGGGTGAAGCTTTTTGGGTGAAGCTTTTTTAGGTGAAGCTTTGATGGTGAAGCTTTTTGGGTGAAGCTTTGATGGTGAAGCTTTTTGGGTGAAGCTTTTTAGGTGAAGCTTTGTGGGTGAAGCTTTGGAGGTGAAGCTTTTCGGGTGAAGCTTTTTGGATGAAGTTGTTTTTTTTTTTTTTTTTTTTTTTTTTTTTTTTTTTTTTTTTTGGCGCTTGACACGGTCTTCATTTGCTTGTTTTGTAGTGACTGTGGAAGACAGATTGCTTTCTGATTGAGAAGGGTTCCGGCATCGCTTGCTATGAATGTAAAAGAGTGAGGGCTGAGTTGGCTAAATTACCTCTTTATTGAATTCATTGCCAAATGGCCTTCATTACATAGGATGCCGAACGGCTATAGCTCAACACTTGTACATCGTGAGTCTATTTGTAGTAGTACTTCAAGTGATCAGCGTTCCATGGATGGCCAAGGGTCTTGCCATCGGAGCTTCTAAGTGTGTAAGAGCCAGGGCGACTGATGCCAATGACTTCATACGATCCATCCCAGTTTGGACTAAGTGTGCCTTCACTCGGGACTCTGTCGCAGAGTAATCTTTTCTTTAAGACCCAGTCTCCTATTTTGAAAGAACGAGGCTTGACCCTAGAGTCATAATAGTTGGAGATGCGCTGCTTGTAGGCGACATTCCTCAAGTGAGCTTGGTTTCTGTGTTCCTCGACTAAATCCAAGTTGAGGGTGAGTTGTTTGTCATTTTCACTTTGAATGTAGTTCTGGACTCGGAATGTTGCTTGCTCGAGCTCAACAGGGACAACCGCCTCTGTGCCAAAGGCAAGTGAGAATGGAGTTTCTCCTGTTGAAGTCCGATATGAAGTGCGATATGACCAAAGAACTTGGGGTACAAATTCTGGCCAACAGCCTTTAGCTTTGTCCAAGCTGGTTTTCAAAGTGCGCTTGATTATTTTGTTGATGGCCTCAACTTGTCCATTAGGACTGGGGATGAGCTGGAGAGGCAAAGCATAAGTTGATGTTGAACTTAGAGCAGAACAACCTGAACTTCTTGTTGTCAAACTGTCGCCCATTGTCAGTGACTATCGCATTGGGAATGCCGAATCTACAAAGGATGTTCTTCCACACGAAGTCTTCTATCTTTGCCTCAGTAATGGTTGCCAAGGGTTCTACTTCGGCCCACTTTGTGAAGTAGTCCACTGCAACGACTGCGTAACGGACTTTGCCCTTCCCTGCCGGCATTGGGCCGATCAAATCAAGTCCCCACTGGGCGAAGGGCCAAGGGCTGATCATAGGAGTAAGAGGCTCTGGAGGGGAATGAGGAATAGCCGCATATCGTTGACATTTGTCACATGAGCGGGATACTTTGATGGCATCCTGGTGGAGTGTTGGCCAGTAATATCCTTGGCGAAAAGTCTTGTGTGCTAGGGACCGAGATCCAGCATGATCTCCACAGACTCCCTCATGTATTTCCCGAAGGACGATTTCCGCCTCGGCAGGCGTAAGACACCTTAAGTATGGCAGGCTAAAACCTCGCTTATAGAGTTGATCATTGATGATCAGGTAGCGGGTAGACTTGTATCGAATTTGCTTAGCCTGGACTTTATCATTTGGGAGGGTGCCATGAGCAAGGAAATTATAGATCGGGGTGATCCAACTATCCCCCTGTTGTAAGTTGCATACTTCTGCGGCCATGGTGCTTGGTGTTGCCAACAGTTCGACATGAATTTTTCTTCCAATCTTGTCTTCCACAGCTGAGGCGAGGCGAGCCAGGGCGTCTGCATGACTGTTTGCCGCTCGAGGAACTTGGGTGATCTGGTAGTGGAAGTGCTTGAGCAAAAGTTGTGTTTGCGCAAGATATGCTGCCATGGAGCTGTCCTTAGCATCAAAGTTGTTGGTAACCTGGTTGACCACTAATTGGGAGTCACTGAAAATATCAATTTGTTTAACCCCGAGGTGTTTGGCCAAACGTAATCCTGCTAGAAGGGCTTCATACTCGGCCTCATTGTTTGATGCCTTGAATTTGAAACGAAGAGCATACTCCATTGCTACTTTGTCGGGCGTAGTCAAGACTAGTCCCGCTCCACAGCCCTGTTGGTTGGATGAGCCATCAACATACAGACTCCATGCTGAGGTCGTTGATTCTACTTTCTGAGCTTCCGAGGGTAATGAAGCCACTGCTTCAGGTGTAGAAGCAATGTCAACCGGATATGTGAAGTCGGCAATGAAGTCTGCCACTGCTTGGCCCTTCTCAGCTGGCTTTGGTTGGTAGGAGATGTCAAACTCACCCAACGCTATTGCCCATTTGATCATTCGCCCTGAAGTGTCAGGACTTTGGAGTATCTGTCGAAGAGGATAATTGGTAAGCACGATGATGGAGTGCGCTTGGAAGTAAGGGCGGAGTTTTCGAGCAGACATGACCAATGCCAGAGCCAATTTCTCAATGTTAGAGTACCGTGTCTCCGCATCTTGTAAGGCTTTGCTAGCGTAGTAGACAGGTCGCTCAATATTCCCATCCTTTCGAATGAGAACGGAACTTACGGCTGAAGCTGATACCGATAGGTAGATAATGAGAATGTCTCCTACCTCGGGCTTGGAGAGTAGAGGGGCTTTACTCATGTACTCCTTGAGGTTTTTGAATGCCTCGGCACATTCATCAGTCCATGTAATGTACTTCCTACTTCCCTTAAGTGCTTTAAAAAAGGGAGCACATTTGTCTGTGGCCTTAGAAATGAACCTGGTTAAGGCTGCCACCTTGCCAGTAAGGCTCTGGATGTCCTTTGAAGTTACCGGTTCCTTCATGTCGAGGATTGCTTTGATCTTCTCGGGATTAGCTTCAATGCCTCGTTGGCTAATCATGAAACCTAAGAATTTGCCAGAGCCTACGCCGAAGGCACATTTGTTGGGGTTTAACCTCATTCGATACCTCTTCAAAATAGTGAAAGTTTCAGATAGGTTGGTGATGTGTTGGTCAGCATGTTTGCTTTTGACTAACATATCATCAACGTAAACTTCCATGCTCTTCCCAATCTGCTCGGCGAACATTGAGTTGACTAGTCTCTGATAAGTCGCTCCTGCATTCTTTAGGCCGAAAGGCATAACTTTATAGCAGTATAGTCCTCTGTCGGTAGTGAAGGCTGTGTGTTCTTGATCCGAAGGGTTCATGAGGATTTGGTTGTATCCTGAGTAAGCATCCATGAAGCTCAGGAGTTCACACCCGGCCGTAGAGTCTATAAGTCTGTCAATAAGAGGAAGAGGGAAGCTATCTTTCGGACACCCTTTGTTTAGGTCGGTGTAGTCAACACACATTCTCCACAAGACCTTTTGAAGCAAAAGACTTTCTTTGGTCGGATTTTTCTTAACAAGGACCACATTTGCTACCCATGTCGGGTAATTGACTTCGCGGACAAAGCCTATGCCTTTGAGTTTTTCAACTTCTGCTTTCATTGCCTCGTATCGTTCAGCGTCATAAGATCTTCGCTTCTGTCTCACCGGCTTGATCTTGGGGTCAATACTCAAACGATGACAGATGACATCGGGAGAGATGCCTGGCATGTCCTCGTATGACCAGGCGAAGACTTCAGTGTTCTCTTTCAAAAAAGATATCAATGCTAACCGAAGGGGTGGTGACAATGTGGTGCCAATCTTCACCATGCGATCTGGATAATCTCTTGAGATAGGTACCTTCTCCAACTCTTCAGCAGGTTGGGCTTGCTGGTGAAAGAGTCATCTCGAGGATCATCGGGTTGATTGTTGCTATCAGGAAGATCCAAGTTCGCTTCATCTAGGCTGGTCTTTGTGACTTGGTCATGTACAGACAGGGTTTCCTTGGGTCCGGGCAAGTGTTGTTGCTTAACTGAAGTGTTGTAACATGATCGTGCACTAAGCTGATCTCCTCTGATGTAGCCGTTGCCATGGGGGGTTGGAAATTTCATCAACAGCATATGCGTGGATACCATAGCCTTGAGATCGTTGATGCCTGTGCGCCCAAAGATGACATTGTATGCCGTTGGGCAGTCAACCACTAGGAAGTTAGTGGTAATGGTAGCCGTGTAAGGGCCTGTACCAATAGTAAAGGGTAAATGTATGCTCCCTAAGGGTTGCACGATATCACCGGAGAAGCTTATCAGAGGAGAAATCGAGCGATCGAGTAAGTGTTCAGCTACACTGAGTGCCCTGAAAGCTTCGGCAAACATGATATTGACCGAAGCCCCTGTGTCTACGAGGATTCGTCGAACATCAAAGTTGGCTATGTGAGCCTCCACGATCAATGGGTCGTTATGAGGGTAGATGATGCCTCTTTCTTCCTCAGGGTAGAAACATATCGGATCCCAGTTAGGCTTTTGATACTTCCCTCCCCTGATGTCTTCCACGTGAAACACTTGGTGACCAGGCCTCAGAATTCGTTCACTGTTTTTCATGGCCCTATTGGAAGATTCAGATATGGGTGTGCCGCCGCTTATGGAATATATGACATTCACCTGGCGTTGGTTACGGTTATCCCTTTGAGGGTGAAGGAGGAATTGATCAATTTTTCCTTCTCGTGCCAAAGCTTCAATACGATCACGGAGGATGATACATTTCTCGCTATCATGGCTGTTATGCTCATGGTAGCAACAAAACATGCCCGCGTTATTCGGGGGCGTGTAATCTGGGTGCCTCGGCTTTGGCTTTGGTATCAGGTGAGCTATGCTGGGGTAAATGGCCGCGCATGTGGCATTCAAGGGCGTGTATGTCTCATACCTTGGGGTAGGGGGTATCTTGACGCGGGTTTGACCCACTGCATTGACTGCCTGGGGGCGAGCGTTATTGTGGCGATACCTTTGGTTATCGGGATAATGTCCCTTACTCTTTTTACTGAAATGAGAGTGGTGAGGATGGAAATCCTTCCTCTTGCCTTGAAATTGATATGTCTGTTGATTCGGCGAAGCATTATGCAAGGCATGGGGAGGTGCCACTGCTGTTTGGAAAGTCGAGGTCTTCTCATTTAGGTGAGTCTGGCTTCTACCTCCCACTTGTTGATAAAGGATGGTTGTAGGGGGTTTCTCCTGATATGTCTTTGCCTCGGCGGAGGCATGGTTATAAGCCTGCGCCATCACCTCAGAGTAAGTCTTCCAAGTATTGGCATTGATCATGTATTTAAAGAAACAATCACGTAGGCCTGCCGTGAAGGCTTTGAGGGCAGTCTTGTCGTCTGCCTCGGCACACCGGGAGTATTCATGGCTGAAGCGGCCAGCATACATACGTAATGACTCGTCTGGCTTCTGGCGGATAGTGTACAGGTCATCTGCAGAGTGCAAGCGATCGGTTTGGAAAATGTGTTGGGAAACAAATAGTTTCCTCAATTCCTCAAATGAGTCTACCGTCTCAGGTGTAAGACGACAATACCAATTTAGAGCTCCACCAGAGAGGGTGGAGGGGAAGAGAAGACATCGCTCTTCGTCGGTGTGCATCCGGTATGCCATGGTGGACTCAAAGAGGTTAAGGTGCTCAATCGGGTCCTCTTTTCCAGTATAAAGTTGCAAGCCAAGCTTTTGCTTTGTCTTTGCTTGAAGGGGGGTGTTGAGGATCCTCCTTGTAAGAGGGCCAGGCCTGGGTTGGTTCCAGTCAGGTATTTCAGCCTGACGTTCAGCCTTCAACTTGTTTACTTCCTCAAGAAGTTGTAGGACAAGGGGGTCCTGAGCGGAGTTATGTGTCACTGGAGCTTTCTTTCGTAAATCTCCATCTCCTTTTGGAATTAGGAAGGTTTGATCAAGGGCATGTGATTTTTCCCTGGACTCGCTGTACTGGCTTCCAGGGTATGTCTGTCGGAACACCTCTGAGTCCCCTGTACCCTCATGTCTTTCTGGGACTTGTTGCCCCTTCCCCAAATTGGTGGCCGGCTTGGGCCGTGGCAGGGGACCGAGTCTCTCAGAAATCCTTGGGTCATTAATCTTTGAGCTTATATGGATGGAATTCTCTCGACGTTGCTTCAGGAAATCCCGACAATCGCGAAAGACGGCTTTCGATCCTTCTGCCCCTTCAGCAAAGAGGTGTCTCCCTCCACTTCTCATGGTTCGGGTCGAAGCAACTGGGTTAAGAGAAGCCTCATGTTGATTATCAAGTCGAGGGGTAATCTGTTCCCTATCAGGGATATCTATGTCGAATGCATGTGACCCTCCATGTTGGAGGGCACCCAGTTGATGGTTGACTTCCACGGGGGCAACAAACTC